>NC_140076.1:15107818-15144240 GCF_964194135.1 Talpa europaea
GCTGGCCCATCCACTGACTAACCCCTTCACCCCAGCTTCGCCCCGCCCTCCCGAGCTTCGGTACAAACTCCGCAGCTTGGGCTCGGCTTTCACATTCCCGCCTCCGCCCTGCATCTCCCCTCCCAACCCTAAAGCACTTCCTGCAAACTGCCCTGTTCTCTCCTTTCAGCGGCCGCGGCCTCCTCGCCCGAACTGGTTGGCTGTTCCGCGTTGGCGGGGCCTCGAGTTACAGTCCTGTACTGTGCCGCCCTCGGTGGAGCGATAAGCTGCTCCATTTTACAGACGGGGAAGTTAAGGGGCAGGTCGCTGCCCGGCTAGACCCTAAAAGGCTCCTCGAGTGGTTCCCTAAGTCCAGCACCCTAACCGGTCCTGGGAAGGTCAACCCTCGGCTTCCTACAAGTTAAGCAACCTGGGGAAGCTGGTGCCCAAGCCTTTCCTGTTGGGACCCTCAGTCCTGCCGGCCAAACCAGCCCACTTAGCAAAAAAGCCCTGGGAACAATTTATACAACTCAACTGCAGCGATTACTAGAAGGGCCACTTTGCGAGCTTAGCAGGCACAGAGGCTTTTAGCGGTGATGCAGCTTATTTTGTTTTATGTAAAGTTTCTTTAACAGGATGTGTGGTGTTTTGTCTTAGATTTTACAATTTTCTTAAATCTCCCCCCATTCCAGATCATTCGGTTCTCAAAATATTTTGATGGAATTTGTCCCCTCAACTCAAAACGCTGCCATTTTATTTTAAAAGGTACTTTTCCTTTTTGTTAATATAGTTGGTAATATTATCCTAAATTCCCCACTCCCATCCTCACCCCAGAGTCAGTTTGGGATTCAGCTCTGATTAAAGTTGTCTCGAGTCTATTAGAGGCTTGCAAGAGGTAACAGAATCTTGAAACATTGCCTCTGTAAATGCGGAGCACGAATTTAAAAGCTATAGGGAATTAAAGGAAATAGAAGACGTAATTTTATGTTTTTTAGGGATTCATAATTTCGGATTCACAATTTTTAGTCTCATTCCCTCTATTGTAAATATGGATCTGCTCATCTCAGTTTTGTTTGAAGTGACCGTTTTTAATTTCCTTCTATGCAAATATTTCGAATTACTTATTGGGCTGATGTCCTCTATAAACCTACTGGTGTGAAGAACTAGTTATGATTTGTTACAATTTTTTTGTTAAGTACCCTGAGAATGTGGCGTACTAACACTTTCTGAGCATTGGTTGGTTCAGTAAATGAATGTTTTCTATGTACATAGCGTTATGTTCAATCTTTTGTGGGACATAAAGCTGAACAAGACAGGGCTCTCTTTTTAAGCAGCAATCTGTTACTCACCACTGCCACCACAGTAAAATATTCTGTCATTTCTAGATTCTTTTTTATCGTTTAGTTGTATATTAATTTCCAAAATGTTTTTCTCCCTTTTTCATGTGCATTTCTCAGATTCTGAACAAGTTGATTAAGAGAGGGGAGCAGTGAATAGCTAAGCATATTAACAGAAAGAAGAAGTGGGCAGTGATTGAATGGCGAAATGAATGATGACACAGTCTAATATTGAAAAATAAGGCTGTAGGAATGGCAGGAAAGAGAAATTTAAATGTACAGATGTTCAGATCTTCAGATTTTAAAAAGATGGCAAAGTCTTAGGAATTATGCACTATTTAGCACTATGTAACTTTCCGTGAGTATTCACAAACAGCTTTTATTTCAGGAAGGATGAAATAGTCTTGTATTTAAGCGCTTGCCTCCATACATAGAAATGGTGAGGAATTGAAGGAGGACCAGTGGTAGAATCTAGTTTGCAGTGGAATTCAAATTTCCTAAGGTAGGAGGAGAGAAACCCTTGATTTAGGCTATACACACCCAAAATTCTTTTTTTTTAAAGATTTATTTATTTATTTATTTATACAAGAATCGGGGTACAGGCCAAATGCGCGGGAGGGTGAGAGGAGTCACCAGAGACAGAGTGGGGAACAGAACAGACAGACTGATGAAATACACTGCTGAGGGGAGCAAATGGCATTACAGGAGAGGTCTGCAGTGCCAAGTGGGACCCTCTTGGGCTGGCTGGGATCTAACAGGCGCTGCAGAGGCTGGACAGCTTCACAGGGCAGCATTCAACTGCCTGTGGCTCCAGGGGAGGCCCTGTTGTTTTTTTTTTTAAAGATTTATTTATGCATATAAGCCAGAGGTGCAGGGGCAGAGAGGATTCACCAGAGACAGAGTGGGGAACAGAACGGGCAGATTTACTGAAATACACTGTTGAGGGGAGAAGTGGGCAAGACAGGAGAGGTCTGCTATGCTATGTGGGTCAGCTCCCAGGCTGGGGAACAACTCTCCAACTTGGGTTATAGTGGCTAGCAGTAGCTTGATAGTGCTGTCTTTAACCCCTGCGCCACCAGGGAGGCCCCCAGACCCAAAATTCTTAAGAAAATCACGTATTGGGCCTCCCTGGTGGCGTAGGGGTTAAAGTCTCAGTGCTATCAAGCTTTTGCCAGCCACAGTGTATTTCTTTTTTTTTTTTTTAAGTTTTTTTAATTATTTTTTTAGAGGCATGTTTTATTTATTTATTTGTTTGTTTGTTTGTTTGTTTTTTGTTTGTTTATACATGCACTGGGTACAGTCAGAAGCGTGGGAGGGTGAGAGAATTCATCAGAGCCAGAGCGGGGAGCAGAGCAGGCAGAATGACCGAAGTACACTGCTGAGGGGAGCAGCGGGCGGCAGGAGAGGTCTGCGCGCCATGTGGTACCCTCCTCCGGTGGCCGGGGAGCAGCCGGGGATCGAACCGGCGTCGCAGAGGCCACGGGCAGCTTCGCAACCCAGCGCTCAACCGCTGTGCCACCGGGGAGGCCCTTTTTTTTCCTATTTCACTTCTAACATTTAAATTCAGAAGTTAAATTGTAAGGATCCAAGAATGTTTTCTTTTCTTTTTTTTTTTTAAGATTTTGAAAAATCTTTATTTATTTTTACATAGAAGAACTGGGGTGCAGGCCAGAGGAGCAGGGGGTAATGGGATTCACCAGAGACAGAGTGGGGAACACAACAGGCAGATCTACTGAAATACACTGCTGAGGGGAGCAGCAAGTGAGACAGGAGAGGTCTGCTGTGCCATGTGGGTCAGCTCCCTGGCCTGGCCTCTAACTCAGGCCACCAGGGAGGCCTGACACTATGTACCTCCTAATGTGAAACTGAGGACACATTATCACTTTAATGGTAATCCTGCCCAAAGTGCACAAACTGAATCTAATCGTGAGAAAATGTCAGGCAAATTAAAAATGAGAGCCATTTTATAAACTAACTCGCCTGTACTTGTCAAAAGTGTCAAAGTCAGGAGACAGAAAGGAAGTCCAAGCAGCTGATCTAGATTGAAGAGGCAAAAGAAACATCACAGCTAAATGTAGTGTATGATCTTAGACTTAATCCTGGACAAGGAGAAAAAATAGCCCTAGTAATGTTTTCAGAACAATTGACACAATTTGATATGAATTGTGAATTAGGTCTTAATTTTTATATCTATATTGTGGTTATGTAAGATAATAGTCTTGTTCTTAGTAAATGACACACTGAAATAGGGGTAAAAGAGTATGGTATTTTTAAGTCTCAAATGGTTCAGAAAAAAATGTGTACATGTTTGAAAGTATATATATATATATATATATATACACACATACATATATATATATACACATACACACATGAACACATACACACATATATATAAAGAGAATAAAAAAGCAAGTGGAGCAAAATATAAATAATTTTTAAATTCAAATGAAAGCCTTAACAAGAGTTGGTGGCCTAGGGGTTAAGTCTCAGGGCTATCCCTGCTATAGCCTGAGTTGGATCCCCAGTCAGGGACCTAACCCACATGGCGCAGCAGACCTCTCCTGTCTCCCCTGCTGCTCCCCTCAGCAGTGTATTTCAGTCGATCTGCCTGTACTGCTCCCTACTCTGGTGAATCCTCTCTCCATGCCCCCTGCACCACACCTCTGGCCTACACCCCAGCTCTTCTACACAAAAATAAATAAAATCTTCAAAAAAAAAAAAAAGAGTTCCTTGTACTGTTCTTTAAATTTTCTCTAAGTTTGAAGTTATATTGCTTTAGATCATTTGTTCATTTACATCATTTGTTCCTCCTCCTCACCTTGAAGAGGTGAAAATTCAGATTTTGGAAGATGAAGATTTGCTCAAGATCACACAAGTTAGTGACAAATTAGGGTCAAACTTAGATCTCCAGATGTTGGTCATTTTTTTTAAAAAAAAGATTTATTCATTTATTCATATAAGAACTGGAGTACAGGCCAGAGGTGCGAGGGGGTGAGAGGATCTACTCAAGACAGAGTGGGGAACAGAACAGGCAGACTGACTGAAATGCACTGCTGAGGGAGCAGTGGGTGAGACAGGAGAGGTCTGCTGTGCCATGTGGGTTGCTCCCTGGCTGCTGGGGACCAAACTCGTGCTGCAGAGGCTGTGGATAGCTTCACAGTGATGTGCTTAACCTTTTGCGTTACTAGGGAGGCCCTATTGGTCATTTTTTAATAATACCAGTGGAATCTGTCAGTGTTTGGGTTGGATGGCAAAGGTTGAGCCACCATTTTTACTTCTCTTTTTAGTTTCTTGGTTCCTTAGGGCTAGTTCCTTTTAATAGAGAATCAGAGTAACGTAACTAAATGCCTCTTTCAGTTCCTTCGTAGTTAGGTAAGGATCAATTTGAAGTTTTTGAGTTGTACAGTGGAAGGATATCCTTTCCTCTTGCAGATTCAACATCTTTCCTTTTTTAAAAAAAAAAAAAATTCATTCATTTGGGCCTCCCCTGGTGGCGCAGCGGTTGAGCGCTGGGCTGCGGGAGGGACCACAGCCTCTGCAGCGCCAGTTCGTTCCCTGGCCGCCGGTGAGGGTTCCACAAAAAAAAAAAATCATTCATTTATGCACACAAGTGCTGGGGTACAGGCCAGAGGTGCAGGGGATGGTGAGAGGATTCACCAGAGACAGAGTGGGGAACAGAACAGGCAGATTGACTGAAGTACACTGCTGAGGAGAGCAGTGGGTGAGTCAGGAGAGGTCTGCTGTACCATGTGGGCTGCTCCCTGGCAAGGCCAGGGAATCGAACTCATGCTGCAGAGGCTGCAGACAGCTTCATAGGTTGCATCCCAACCCCTTGCGCCACTAAGGAGGCCCCAGATTCAACATCTTTTTCTTTTTTTCAACATCTTTCTACTTGCCAACCTTTTCCTGATGATGATATGATATTGTTTAAACTTCTTTCTTTAAGCCACTCCATTTCAGTATTATGAATTAATGACATCAGTTATTAGACTTTTTAGTATTTCTACTCTAAAGAAAACTATGTTTGCATTTCTGTGGTCCTAGGACTCAGTTTCTTTACCTGGTGAAAAATTAAGGCATAATATACTGGGGGAAAAGAGGAATAAAGCATTTCAGAATTGTAGTATTAAAGTAATGGAAATAATCTAATCACAGTAATAGAGAATAGGAGCCATTAATTTTACTAGTTAGTTACTGAGTGATATCAGCTATATCAAAAATTTAAGAAATCAAACCCATCATTTTCCATATAAATCCACTAATAGCTAATTGTCCAGTGTGAAGACTCCTTGTCTCCAAATCATATAATGTAAAATATTTTGTCAAACTGTATGAAATTGCTGTTATCGTAACAATTGAATTTCAATAACTTCATATGGTTTAACCTAATAGCAATAAGAATATTATCAGGTAGTGATATATATTTTTCTTATGGTAATGGTAGAAAAATGGAAATAGTCGATATGGCAACTGCTTTTGACTCTTCACCTTCTCAGTTTTCTTTTCCTACCCCAGCTTTTACTCTGTCCTGATAATCACTGTGAGATTCTTGCTTAGATTTTACATTCCTCCAGATTTCCATCTTGGCTTTTATTAGCTTCTCTACCTAGCATCTTCTAAGTATCAGAAAATTAGAAATGGTGGGCCTCCCTGGTGGTGCAGCGGTTGAGCGCTGGGTTGCGAAGCTGCCCGCAGCCTCTGCAGCACCGGTTCGATCTCCCCAGTCACTGACTAGGGTCCCACATGATGCGCAGACCTCTCCTGCCGCGCCCACTGCCCCCCTCAGCAGAGTATTTCGTCGTTCTGCCTGTTCTGTTCCCCTCTCTGGCTCTGGTGAATTCTCTCACCCTCCTGCGTGTCTGACTGTACCCAGTGCTTGTATAAATAAATAAATAAATTAATAAATCTTTAAAAAAAAATTGTATATATAAAAAAAGAAAATTAGAAATGGAATATCAGAGGCAATTTGTTCAATCTCCTTATACTTCAGATTGAGAAACCATCTAGCATCATAAAGCTGATATCTCAGACATGTGGCAAGAATGTAACATCATGACCCACTACAATAGTCTTTCTATCTTGGCATCCATGTTCTATCTGGACCTTATATTTTCTGTAGCCCAATATGGGTCAACCTCTTTCCTCCCCTTATCTTTTTCTGTCTTCTTCCTTTTATCATGTTATTTTTCTGGAAATTGCCTTTGGGTTTCTTTCATTAGTTTACCTTCCACCCCCACTTCCCTACCATCTTTTTTTTTTTTTTTTTTTAGGATTTATGTGTTTATACAAGCACTGTGTACAGTCAGAAGCATGGGAGGGTGAGAGAATTTACCAGAGCCAGAGCGGGGAGAGAGCAAGCAGACGGCCGAGTGCATTGCTGAGAGGAGCAGCAGGCGTGGCAGGAGAGGTCTGCGAGCCATGTGGGACCCTAGCCGATCAAACTGGTGCTGCAGAGGCAGCGGCAGCTTCACACGCAGCCCAGTGCTCAACTGATGCGCCATCGGGAAGGCCCTTCCTCACCATCTTTTTATGTGCAAACTTAGTATTATTGAAAACAGTTAATGGTAAAGTTGTATAATTTTCTTGGGAAAATGAAAGATAGATGTGCATGTGTTTCTGGTCTCTCTGCCTTTTCAAACTTTAATTGTCCTGTTATTCATAGACTTGATTTGGAAAAGACATAGAAGAGAAAAACCTCTTTATTTTGAGTAAATGGAACTACCATCAATTGTAAATGAGTTTTAAGCAGTGTACTTCAGTCAGTCTGCCTTTTCTGTTCCCCACTCTGTCTCTGGTGAATCCTCTCACCCCCCACATCTCTGGCCTGTACTCCAGCTTGTATGCATAAATAAATCTTTAAAAAAATTGTAAATGAGTTTTAGAGATTTTTTTTTTAAAGATTTATTTATTTATTTATTATCCATTTATTTATATAAGCACTGGGTAGTCAGAAGCGCAGGAGGGTGAGAGAATTCACCAGAGCCAGAGTGGGGACCAGAGCAGGCAGAAGGACCGAATGAGTAGAAGGAGAGCGCCATGTGGGACCCTCCTCTGGTGGCCAGGAAGCAGCCGGGGATGGAACCAGCACTGCAGAGGCTGTGGGCAGCTTCGCAACCCAGCGCTCAACCGCTGCGCCACCGGGGAGGCCCGAGTTTTAGAGATTTAATGATTTTTGTCTTAATAAAGTAATAACCCTTAATTTCTCTGATTTTATTATCTTGGACTTGTGGACTTTTTTCCAACTATTAATTGTTCCTGGTAGGCAGAGCTGAAACGATGTAGTATTTATTTCATTATTTATTTAATTCACATTTATATAGTAAAGTTGAAATATGACAAACTCATTACCAGTTTCTTTCCATTTCTTCTAAAACATTTCATTTTCTAAAGTTCCTTTGTGATCTCAGTGTGACTACATAGTTTCTAAGAGGTGACATGTGCTTCCCTCATTTCTAGTAGGAAGAGAACATCTCTCAAGGAATCTCCTTCAGAATGGCAAGGAAGCATCTTGTCCAGAAGCCCCAGAAAAGTCTTTACATATCTCATTGGTCTGAATGAAGGCCACCTGCCCATGGAGATAGGCTGTACTAGGTTTAAGTCAAACATAGTCAACCCTGGGAGCGGATCTCTTCATAGGTTGCGTCCTAACCAGGGAGGCCTAGTTTTAATTCTTGATTAACCTTCACATATGGTTTAGGTTTCTGCTTTTCAAAAAAGTTACAGAACTGTGTAGATGTTAAGTTGTGCGTTTCTGTTGTTGCATTTGATTCTTTGTTTTTGTTTTTTGGTGGGACCCTCGCCGGTGGCCAGGGATTGAACCGGCGCTGCAGAGGCTGCGGGCAGCCTCGCAACCCAGCGCTCAACCGCTGCGCCACCAGGGGAGGCCCTGCATTTGATTCTTTGTATGAAGAAGAAATGGAAAATTAGAAAGGAGAGGGATGAAAATGTGGGAGGGGGAAAAATGGTTTATGGGTATGGAAAGAGAGGAGGGAAAGGGAGAAGTAGCCATAAAGACTACTAATGAGTTAGAACACTAATGTGTTTGTCTTTCAGGCATGAAAATAAAGAGTTGGAATTGGTACCAAATCATATAGAGTACAGGAAGTTAGAAAACTACCTCTAACATGATATCATTGTCTACTCTTCCTCAAACATACCTGAATTATATGTTCTTAGAAGGAAGAAGGAAAGTTTTTTGCAAGTGTAAAGATCCATTATATGAAAAACCTCTGAAGGGAGGTATTTTTTTGAAGTCTCAATTGTATACAATTGTGAAACATAAGACCCAAGGAAAATTAGAGAGAATTGTTCTTTATTTGCATTCATTTATTTATTCAGCAAATATTTGTTGAATGTCCTGGTACAATGTCAGGTCACAAAGGTGAAAAAAAATCCTATCCCGAAGCATAGAGTAATTGTTATGGAAAGCATCATGCATGTTACAGAGAGCATACAAAAGAAGAAATGTTTGGTTTTTTGTTTGCTTGCTTACTTGCTAATTTTTAGATGAAGTAACAATACTTGAGTTTTGGTTTAAAAAAATTTTTTTAACTTTTTTGTTTTTTGAGATAACATTAGTTTGATTTAAGTCTTGACAAAGAAACAAGGAGTTTCCCAGTGAACAGGAAGAGAAGAAATCCTGGCTAAAAAGATAGCATATGAAAAAGCACAAGTGTATGATATATGAAGCACAGGGTACATTTAGAGAACAGAAAGTAACTTGGTATATTAGAGATGTCAATCATTTCTCCTATGTGCACATTCCTGTCTTAGAACCTGCCCTTCTCAAAGTTAATATATATTGAGTACTCTATTGAATGACCCTGTACCCCTGACCACAAGACCAGGAATGGGCCCTTCACTGGAGCTAATGAGATTTTCTTTCAGGAATAACGTAATGAACTTTTATTGTTAGTAGATTTTATAATTCAAGTCAACCCTCCTACTGAAGAAAGCTCAACAAGCTGGGTAAAATAAAAAGCGTCCTCTGAAATCATGTGATGACTGTCAAGATAGTGAGGAATTACTGGAGCAAGATCTTGGATAGGTAAGGAATTTGGAGTGATGAACCTGACACAGAGGCTACTTTTGTCAGAAGGAATTGACTGATTCAGAAATGACTGGGAAGCTTCAGAAGCTTCAGAAGTTACTTGGCAGCTTTAAGAGTTGATGGGGATATGTTGGAATCCAGGACTTATAAAAGCTGTAACCCTGACACATCACCTCCTACTTTGGCCCAGGATTTTAAAACACTGCACTGTAGGTGTAATGGAGCTCTAAAAGTAACTAACCCTCATTCAGACTGCAGGCTGACATCATATCATCTAAGTGACCCAGAAAGAGCTCAAGGCTTGAGTGTGTATTAAATTAACCCTAATTACTAGTGGCAAGAACAAATAAAAATCCCCTTTGGAGAAAATAGCATCCTCTTTTGCCTGAAATTATTATTATTATTTCCATTGTCAAATGATCCTTTATTGGGATTTTCCTTTGCAGCTCTTAACTGGCCAGGCACTCCACCACACCATGCTGATGTCATCTATGATGACATGAACATTGCAGTCCACCAACTGAGCAGTACCCAGGATCTCTTTAATGGTGCCAGAGAGTTCTCTAGCTGAAGATCAGTGCCGCATCTGTTGGGCTATGCTGACAATCTCATCAAAAGTGATATTTCCACTGTGCTTAATGTTTGTCTACATCTTTTGGTCTCTTGGTGCTTCCTTGAGGGCTTTAATGATGAGGTCAGAGGCTGAAGCTACCACCTCACTCTGGGCCTGTCTGTTCGGAATGGTCAGTTTCACTGTAATCTTCAGACCCTTCCAATCATCAGTTGCCTTGGCAATGCCATCGCCAACTTTTTGGGGAGGCAGGCCCAGGGGACCCAGGGCAGACATGGCATCAGCTTCCCCACCAGTGTACCTCAGGTATATGACTTTAACCTCACTGGGATTGAACTTAGGCGGCATGGTGAAGGCAGCTGCCGTTGGATGAACCTGGACTTAGGACGACCAAGGGAAGTTGTACCTTGGCCTCCTCCAAGCTAAAAGCCAAAAGCTGCCTGAAATTATTTATATAAAAATTTCTATAAAAAATACAGTGCCCGGCACAAAGATAACCAGGCATATGAGAAGAGAAGACACCATGAGTATAGAAGAAAAATAAGATAACCAAAAACAGGTCCATAGGACATGTGTGCAATGTTTGGAACAGACTATAAAACAATTCTGTGTACTGTGTTTGAGGAAGTAAAACCAACTTGAAAAGTTTGGCAGAGAGCTAGAAATTATAAAAAGTGACATAAAAAAAGAAAGAAATGTGGTAAAAGAAATAGCCAATTTGCAAATGAGCAGAATATAAATTCTAGATTAAGAAAATGGTAAGCACTGAAATTTGTAAGATCAGAAAAGACTCAACTCCGGTGACCTTGTTGATCCATCTGCATGTTCAAGAAGAAATACAGAGAAGAAAAGAGATAAGAAGGCATATGATCCCAAGAAGAGAAAGATGCAAAGAGAGTAGCTACCTGACTATTTTCCAATTCAGCCTCAAAACCAATGGGAGATCTTGGTTATAATAAAAAAGATAATAAAAATGATGATTATGAGAATTTGACCTGATCAACTGTGAATATACAGAAGAGTGTTTTTTAAAAAATACTTATTTTTGCATAGAATCGCTGGGGTGTAGGCCCACCAGAGTAGGGAGCAGAACAGGTGGATCTACTGAAATATACTGCTAAGGGGAGCAGTGGGTGAGACAGGAGAGGTCTGCTGCACCATGTGGGTCAGTTCCCTGACTGGGGATCATACTCAGGCAGCAGCTGTTATAGTGCTGAGACTTAACCCCTACGCCACCAGGGAGGTTCCAGAAGAATCTTATTGAGCTGCAGAAGACTGAGGTAGACAGAGGTTGGAGGGAGCAAAATCAAGAATTCTATTTTAGAAATGTTAAATTTGAGATGCCTGCTAGATATCTCAATGGACTTGTCAAGTTCATATTTAACAGATGAGACTGGAAACTCAGGGAAGAGATGTGAGCTAGACTGTAAGTTAGGTACTTAGTGGCAGTAAAGTTATGGGCTCACCCAGGTCAAAGTGTGACTATTTGGTCTCACTCATAGCAGGAATTTAGAAAACCTAAATAAGGGATCAGGAAAAAGACTAATTATAATAAAGTAAAAATCAAAATCAACAAGCAACTACAAACCAGAGACACACTATGGGGGGTGGGGAGAGGGAGTAGGATCAAAACAAGGGGAGGGGTGGGAATTGTATGGGGACTATAACCAAGATGAAAATGCATACATTGTGCAAAAATGAAAAATGATGTAAAAAATATATAAAATTTTAAAAATAATAATAATAAAATAGGAAAAAAAAAGTGAATATTTGGGGGCGGGGGAAGGAGCCAATCTTTAGAAGTTAGGTAGAGGGAGAGCTGGAGCCAACCAAGATAGCCACAGGATTGCCAAGTGGCCAAGAAGTCAAGAAGAACTATCAGAATTAAGTGTCTGAGAAGCCAAGAAAAGAAATTACCTCAAGAAGGAAGTAGTTCGGCCTCCCCGGTGGCACAGCGGTTGAGCGCTGGGTTGCGAAGCTGCCCGCGGCCTCTGCAGCACCGGTTCGATCCCTGGCTGCTCCCCGGCCACCGCAGGAGGGTCCCACATGGCGCGCAGACCTCTCCTGCCGCCCGCTGCTCCCCTCAGCAGTGTACTTCGGTCCTTCTGCCTGCTCTGCTCCCCACTCTGGCTCTGGTGAATTCTCTCACCCTCCCGTGCTTCTGACTGTACCCAGTGCTTGTATAAACAAAAACAAACAAATAAATAAAACATGCCTCTATTAAAAAAAAAAAAAAGAAGGAAGTAATCAAGGGGCCTCCTGGTGGTCCAAGGGGTTAAGATGCAACCTATGAAGCTGTCCGCAGCCACAGTGGCAGGAGTTCGATCCCCGCCCAGGGAGCTACCCACGTGGTGCAGCAGACCTCTCCTGTCTCGCCCACTGCTCCCCTCAGCAGTGTATTTCAGTCAGTCTGCCTGTTTTGTTCCCCACTCTGTCTCTGGTGAATCCTCTCACCCCCCAACTCTGGCCTGTACCCCAGGTTTTGTATGTATGAATAAATAAATCTTTATAAAAAAAGGAGAAGAAAATAGTCAAATATTACTGAGTGTCATATACTACTGAGAGGTTAAAATGAAGGTAGAGATATGGATTTGGCAAGATAAAGTTTAGAATGACCTGGACAAGACAATTTCAGTAGAAAGATGGGGACAAAACTAGGTTTGAATGGTGCTCGCTTCGGCAGCACATATACTAAAACTAGGTTTGAATGGGTTGGGTTCAAAAGAGACTGGAGATGAGAAAGTAGAGATGACAAATAGAGACAAAGCTTTTGAGTAGTTTTATAAAGATATAGGAAGATAGCTGGAAGAGGAGGGAGTTCAGGGAAAACATTAAATGTGTTTTTTAATAAAAACAAAGTTTTGAATATTTTTTTTGTACCATTGCATGGTACAAAGCTGTAAAGATGCAAAAAGGTATTCAATGAAAAACCTCATTCCCATGCCCTCCCCTAGCCACAGTATTTTTTCTCCCCCATTTCAATATTTTCAGGCTTTTATGGATCCTTCTGGAAATATTTCTATACCTACATCCTTCCATCTTTCCTTCTAAACAAATACACAAACAGAATCTCACTATACACACTGTTTCTCCCCTTTGCTTTTCCGTTTATTAACATATCCTGGACATTGTTTGATACAGGTGTACAGAAAGGTTTTCCGTGTTCTTTATTTATGGCTGTATTGTGTTGGTTTGCTGTAATTTCTTCACTCAATCCCCTAGTGATCTCTATTGATGAATATTTAGGTTGGTTCCAATCTTTTCCTATTACAAGCAAAACTACTATGAATAATTTTGTACATAGGTCTTTTCATATGTATGGCAATATAACTGTAGGATAAAATTATTTAAAAGAATTTCCGAGTAGGGGAGGAAGGGAGGGAGGAGGAGGGAAAAAAGAGTTGCTGAGTGAAAGGTGAGTACCTTTGTGAGTTTGATTGGTCTGGTGCCAAAATACTTCTGTATAATTTGTACCAATATCTCTCCCACTAGCAAGGATGAAAATAACTGTTTCCCCATACAGTGTGCTTTCAGAGTTTTTATTTTTTATTTATTTATTTTTTTAAAGAGGCATGTATTATTTATTTATTTGTTTGTTTATTTGTTTGTACATGCACTGGGTACAGTCAGAAGCGCGGGAGGGTGAGAGAATTCACCAGAGCCAGAGCGGGGAGCAGAGCAGGCAGAAGGACCTACGTACACTGCTGAGGGGAGCAGCGGGCGGCAGGAGAGGTCTGCGCGCCATGTGGGACCCACCTCCGGTGGCCGGGGAGCAGCCAGGGATTGAACAGGCGCCGCAGAGGCCGCGGGCAGCTTCGCAACCCAGCGCTCAACTGCTGCGCCACCGGGGAGGCCCAGCTTTCAGAGTTTTTAATCTTTGCCATTCTAGAAAATGAAAAATGGTTGTCTGATGTCCTTTTAATTTTAATTTCTTTTGAGTAATAGTGAATATATTCTCAAAACCTTAAAATTTATGTATTTTTTCCTTTGAATTATCTCCTGCTGTCTTTTGTTCTTTTTTTTTTTTTTTTTTGGTGGGACCCTTGCTGGTGTTGTCAGGGAACGAACTGGTGCTACAGAGGCTGCGAGCAGTCTCCCAGCCCAGCACTCAACCGCTGTGCCACCAGAGGAGGCCATCTTTTGCTCATTTTTCTAATGGGTTATTGGTCTTTCCCTTATTTACTTGTAGGAATTTTACTATATCAGGCATAGTTGCCCTCTGTAATATAAGTTGCAAATATGTCTTTTCACTTTGTTTTTTGGGTTATTTCTTTCCTACAGAAATTTAAAATTTTTACATGGTTGAATTGATCAGAATTTTGTGTCACACTTAAAAAAACCTTTCTTCACTCCAGAAGATACCAAAGGAAAAAAAAGATAGAAAAAATTTCCTCTAGGGCCTCCCTGGTGGCACAGCGGTTGAGCGCTGGGTTGCGAAGCTGCCCGCAGCCTCAGCGGCACCGGTTCAATCCCCGGCTGCTCCCCGGCCACCGGAGGAGGGTCCCACATGGTGCGCAGACCTCTCCTGCCACCCGCTGCTCCCCTCAGCAGTGTACTTCGGCCCTTCTGCCTGCTCTGCTCCCTGCTCTGGCTCTGGTGAATTCTCTCACCCTCCCGCGCTTCTGACTGTACCCAGTGCATGTATAAACAAAAACAAACAAACAAATAAATAAATAAATAAACATGCCTCTATAAAAAAAAAAAAAATATCTTTAAAAAAAAAAAAAAAAAAAAAGAAAAAATTTCCTCTACTTAGAATTATTTTTCAAATTTCCCAGAATTTTCTTTAAGTATGGGGAAGGAGATACTAGACTATGCTTGCATGTTTTCAATAGAAAGGGAGGAACTGATGATTCAAGAGAGATAAGGGGAAATTTCAGGAGCAAACCCATCATCAGGCTATAGGGTGAGACACAGAGCATGGAAGGCATGACTGATCTTTAATAGAAACAGGGATACATTTCCCTTTATCACAAGAAAGAAAGCAGCATGGATGCTGATGCAGATAGGTTGGTAGATTTGGTGGTGAGAGGATAAAAACCTTACCTGATTGCCTTTATTTTTCCAGTGATGGAAAAAACAAATTCATTATCTGAGCACAAGACTGGAAGGAGGGTATTAAGGTTTGAGGAGAAATGAAGATTTAGAGATCTTGTTGGATAAGATGGTCTAACTTCTGTTTGTTTTCCCCTTCTAGGAACAGAAAATAACTTATTTTAAAATTTTATTGCTATAATGATTAGATCTGATAATTAGATCAAGCAATGCCTTGGATACCCTTTGAAAATGCCTTTATCCTTGGAAAATGTGTCATATGATCAGAACTTATTAGAATAGATGAGTATAAAGGACTCGGCCTCCATGTACTATACATGAGTTCCTAGAAGGATGAACTTGTTTTCAAGGTGTTTGGATGACTCTTTGGATGACAATCAAAAGCTTCTCCATAAATAATTCATTTTCTATACTTACCACACAGCTGCTGAAAGTTCAACAAGGGCTTGAGTTACTTGCCTTCTCTTTGTTCTTCTGGTATTTATATGTCTCAAAAGAGAATTTGGTTGGGTTGATTTGCCATTATTCACTACTGAGTGCTGCTTTTGAGCACTAAGCAAGCTGCTGCTCCTGCCTTGGTGGCATTTGGCTAACTTGCATGTAGTTTCCGCTGGCTTGTGTCTTAACTCCTGGTTAATCAGCTGTGATAGGCAGAGTTTGTTTCATTCAGAACAGGTTGTATGAGTCATAGCAGAAAGAACAGTTTGGATCACTTTGCCTAGAAGGGGTCCATGTACCTGGCAAGCCCAGATGGCTGCATGGTCTTTTTCATCTTTCCAGTAAATTGTTCACATCCTTTGTCTCAGTAATTAATTCCACTTCTGGGAATCTAACTTAAAGAAATAATTCTTAGGAGGCAGTATAGCAGAGTGGTTAAGAACATACAGGCTTTGAAGTAAGACTTACTTAGCATTGAATCGCAAACTTACTCAGATGTTGAAAAAGTATATACTAATGTTTAATTTCTCTGCCCCTTAAGTCATCACTATGCAATTTTTAAGAAATATCATTAGGGTACAATTCACATACCTAAAATTCACTCATTTAAAGTGAACCATTTGGTAAATCAACAAAAAACTATGAACCAGAGACACTTTTAGGGGGGCGGGGGTGGGAGGGGAGGGATTGGGGTCAGAATGGGGGGGCTGCAATTGTATGGGGAATATAACAATAAAATTTATTATCTAAAAAAAAATAAATAAAGTGAACCATTTGGGGCCTCCCTGGTGGCGCAAGGAGTTAGGCATAACCTATGAAGCTATCCACAGCCACTGCAGCATGAGTTTGATTCCCGGCCAGGAAGCCACACACCTGGTGCAGCAGACCTCTCCTGGCTTGCCCGCTGCTCCCATCAGTGCACTTCAGTCAATCTGCCTGTTCTGTTCCCCACTCTGTCTCTGGTGAATCCTTTCACCCCCACACCTCTGGCCTGTACCCCAGTTCTTATATACATAAATAAATAAATCTTTTAAAAACATTTAAAAAATAAAGTGAACCATTTGGGGCCTCCCTGGTGGCTCAAGGGGTTAAGTGTCAGAACTATGAAGCTACCCGTACTGCAGCACAAGTTTGATGCCAGACCAGGGAGGTGACCCACATGGCGCGGCAAACTTCTCCTGCCTCGCCAGCTGTTCCCCTCAGCAGGTATTTCAGTCAATCTGCCGGTTCTGTTTCCCACTCTGTCTCTGGTGAATCCTCTCATCCCCCCTCCACCTCTGGCCTGTATCCCAGTTCTTGTATGCATAAATAAATAAATTTTAAAAAATAAAGTGAACAATTTAGTAAGATTCACAGTTATGTAAGCATCACCACAATCAATTTTGAATATATCCTTCACCCTCAAAAGTGATCTCCCCCACCCCACAACCATTAGTCACTCCCCATTCTATGGAACCCTACACAATCACTTAACTTTTTGTCTTTATGGATTTGTCTATTCTGGGCTTTTCCATATAATGGAATCATACAATATGTGGTTTTTTAGTGACTGGATTCTTTCATTTGAGTTGTAGTTTAGATCAGTACTTGATTCCTATTTTCTGCTGAATAATAATTCCATTGTTTGGATATACTAATTTTTCCTATCTTTTTTAATTTAGCACCATTTATTAAGTGAGCTCAGTTTTTTGTTGTAGCTGCTGCATGTCAGCCTATTCTTAAACATAAAATATTCTTCTAATTCCTCTCATCCAGGACAGAATATATCACTTTCATTTATGCATTCATTAGTTGATAAACATTTTAATTGTTTCTACTTTTTGTCTCTTACGAATAATGCTGCTGTGACCATTCAAGTAAACCTTATTACACACAGTTTTTGTGTGGACATATATTTTCCTCTCTCTTGGATATAGACCTAGAAGTGGAATTGCTAAGTCATAAGTAACCCTAATGTTTAACATTTTGAGGAGCTACCAAATTGTTTCCCAAAATGCTATACCATTTTATATTCTCACCAGCAATATGTGGGGGTTCCAATTTCCCCACAGCCTCATAAACACTTATTATTATAGCCATCTTAGTGGGGATGAAGTGATATGTCATTGTGGTTTTGATTTGCTTTTCTCTAATGCTAATGCTAATGTTATCAAGCATCTTTTCATGTGCTTATTGTCCATTTACATGTCTTCTTTGGGTAAATGTCTATTTAAGTCCTTTCCATATTTGAAAATATTAGGTTACTTGCTTTTTTATTGTTGAATTATAAGAATTTAAAAAATATATCTTCTAATACAAGTCCTTTTTCAGATGTGTAAATAATTTCTTCTATATCATAAACTGTCTTTTCCATTTCTTGATAGTATTTGCAGCAAAGAGTTTTAATTTTTTTTAAGATTTTATTCATTTATTATTGTATAGAAGAACTGGGGTATAGGCCACAGGTGCTGGGGGAGGGAGAGGAATCACCAGAGAGAGAGAGTGGGGAGCAGAACAGGCACGCCTACTGAAATACACTGCTGAGGGGAGCAGTGGGCGAAGCAGGAAAGGTTGGCTGTGTCATGTGGGTATCTCCCTGGCTGGAGATCAAAATCATGCTGCAGTAGCTGCCAATAGCTTCATAGTGCTGAGATTTAAACCTTGAGCCACCAGGGATGATGATGATTCTTGAGAGAATCATCTGACATAAAATTCTACCCATATTTTAATTATTTTTGGTCTGTCTCTCACCACTGAAATGTAAGCTTTTAAATGAAATGACCTTTGTCCACTTTGTTTACCTCTGTATCCCTAACACCTAAAATAGTACTAGGAGAATTATAGGGTTTGGTGTGTGCGTGTGTGTGTGTGTGTATTTATATATATATATATATATATATATATATATATATACTGAATGAATGATTGCTATTATAGCTTGAGAATTTATAATGAAATTGGATACCTTAAACTGGGAAATAGTAAAATTGGCTACTTTTATGAAAGTTAGAATTCAGGCCTTCATGGTGAGTTCTTAGGAACTATTAATTAATAGCTTTGTCTGCATTATCAGTTAATGGAGCTGCTTCCCTCATGATCATTGCAGTGAAAGACCCGTGGTGAGTCAGCCACAGGTGGAGCTGAGGTGCTCTCTATATCACCATCATATAAATAGCCCTGTCATAGACATTGAGCTTCAGTGTTCCACTCAAACACTACATGTGCGTTGAAGACTGCTCTGACTTTGTGAGGCAGGCCTCTTTAAAGGTGGATGTGGTTCATCACTGGCATTACTGTGCCTTCCTCTTTATTTATTTATTTATTTATTTATTTATTCATTCATTCATTCATTCATTTTAAAAGATTTATTTATGCACACAGAACTGGGGTGTAAGCCAGAGGTGTGGAGGGTGAGAGGATTCACCAGAGAGAGTGGGGAGCAGAACAGGCAGATCTACTGAAATACACTGCTGAGGGGAGCAGCAGCAAGATAGGAGAGGTCTGCTGCGCCATGTGGGTTGTTCCCTGCCTGGCAGGGATCGAACTCATGCTGCTGTGGCTGCGGATTGCTTCATAGTGCTGTGCTTAACCCCTTGCCCCACCAGGGAGGCCCTGAAAGTGGGTTTTGACCACAACTTTGGTGGAGTAGAAGTTCTGAAGAAAGAAGAACCATTAGAATTTCAACTTGTTTTCAAGAAAAATGAGATGTTTCCTATCTTCTAGGTAAAAAGTTAGTAGGTGCACAGACCAAGTGACAAAACCGTAAACCTGAAAATCTAAATAAAAAAGAGCCATAAAGAAACCATGAAAGATGGAGTTGGCCAGAGAATTGTGGATAAGTATAGCTAACTGGGTAGAAATTTGCACCGAAACTCTAATATATGTATGTATGTGTGTGTGTGTGTGTGTGTGTGTGTGTGTGTGTAAGCATATATATCTCTATATATTTGTTATCTATATATTTCTACATGTATTTATTATCTCTCTCTCTAACTATAGCACAAGCTAATCTAAAGTAGAAGCAGAAAGTGGTAGAAAGAACATGAAGTGATTGAAACAAACCAGAATTAATGTTTGTCACAATTAAAGGGAAAAAGTAAGAAAATCTGAAAGGCTACCATATATACAAAATAAGAACTCAGAAAAGTGTAATTTTCATTGTCATTTATTTATTGGGCGACCATGTCACTGACTAGTGGAACTTGTGAATGGATCCTATGACTGAGGTCATTTCATGCATCTTCACAGAAGACCCTGTCCTTTTTTTTTTTTTTTAAAGATTTATTTATTTATTCATACAAGCACTGGGTACAGTCAGAAGCGCGGGAGGGTGAGAGAATTCACCAGAGCCAGAGCGGGGAACAGAACAGGCAGACTGGTGAAATACACTGCTGAGGGGAGCAGTGGGCGAGGCAGGAGAGGTCTGCACGCCATGTGAGACTCTCGCTGGTGGCTGGGGATCGAACCGGCACTGCAGAGGCTGCGGGCAGCTTCACAACCCAGCACTCAACTGCTGCACCACCGGGGAGGCCCAGACCCTGTCCTCTTTAAGTCAGTTTGACCCCTCTACATAGCTTCCAATCATTTTAGGAAATTGCCTAAGACTTCTTATTGAACTATTCTGTGCTTGTTCTCACCAAAGTCTACACTCCATATTCTGTCAACCTAATGCCTTGCATTCTGGATGGGGGTGTTCATACCCCAGATGGCCTAATATTTGGTTTTCATCAGATGACTTCAGATCTTCTCTTATGGAACTTATTCCTGGCCTTTAAATCATTTGGCCTTTGGCCCCAGCTGAGTTAATCCAAGTCACTTGCACCCACTTCCTCAGCGGGAGATTCTAATAGCAAGGAAGAACTGCTCTAATAATAATTGCATCATAGACACAGCTGGTTGGCTACAGTTATTACCCTTAGGTCAAGTTGCCCACAATTACCAGAATGTATGCTGAACACCCTCTTACCTCTCAACAATAGTGTAAGGGGGGCAATTTGACTTAAAGATAGGCTGTAGGGGGCCTCCCCGGTGGCGCAGTGGGTTGAGCGCAGCGCTGTGAAGCTGTCCACAGCCTCTGCAGTGCTGGTTCAATTCCCGGCTGGTCAGGGAGAAATCCACATAGCATGGCAGACCTCTTCTGCCTCGCCTGCTGCTCCCATCAGCAGTGTCTTCGGTCCATCTGCCTGTTCTGCTCTCCGCTCTCTCTGGTGAGGTCTCTCACCCTCCCACACCTCTGGCCTGTGCCCAGCTCTTATATAAATAAACAAATCTTGGGCCTCCCCGGTGTTGCAGCGGTTGAGCGCTGGGTTGCGAAGCTGCCCGCGGCCTCTGCGGCGCCGGTTCAATCCCCGGCTGCTCCCCGGCCACCGGAGGAGGATCCCACATGGTGCGCAGACCTCTCCTGCCGCCCGCTGCTCCCCTCAGCAGTGTACTTCGGTCCTTCTGCCTGCTCTGCTCCCCGCTCTGGCTCTGGTGAATTCTCTCGCCCTCCCGTGCTTCTGACTGTACCCAGTGCATGTGTAAACAAAACAAACAAACAAACAAACAAACAAATAAATAAATAAAAAAATGCCTCTATAAAAAAAAAAGTTAACTGACATTAAATAAACAAATCTTAAAAAAAAAAAAAAAGATAGGATGTAGGACCTCCCTGGTGGTGCAGGGGTTAAGTCTCATGTCTATCAAATTATCCCCAGCCACTGTGGACATGAGTTCAATCCCAGGCCAGGGAGCTAACCCACATGGCACAGCAGACCTCTCCTGAATCACCTGCTGTTCCCCTCAGCAGTGCATTTCAGTAGATCTGCCTGTTCTCCCCACTGTCTCTTGTGAATCCTCTCACACCCTCACCCCTGGAACTCTGGCCTACACCCCAGCTCTTGTATGCATAAATACATAAACTAAATCTTTGAAAAGAAAAGAAAAGTACTATGGTAATGGGCCTCCCCAGTGGTGCAGCAGGTTGAGCGCTGCGCTGTGAAGCTGTCCGCAGCCTCTGCAGCACGGGTTCGATTCCCGGCTGGCCAGGGAGAAACCCACATGGTGTGGCAGACCTCTCCTATCTTGTCCACTGCTCCCCTCAGCAGTGTCTTCAGTCCATCTTTCTGTTCTGCTCCCAGCTCTGTCTCTGGTGAATCCTCTCACCCTCCCGAACATCTGGCCTGTACTCCAGTTCTTGTATAAATAAATAAAAAAATCTTAAAAAAAAAAAAGTACTATGGTAACATCTCAGCTTTCTACAGAAAGTAATTTATCCAACAATCTGGGGCATCTGTAGGGAAATAGAGCATACTGCAACAAGTGAAAAAGAACATTGAACTGCCTTTGAAAAACCAGTACTACGCACTTCTCAGAGAGACTCACATTCAAAACCTATTTGCTCTTATTTTATACACAGTGCTAATACACTGGGCTCTCCTTTTTCCCAAGACAGAAATTAAGACAAGGACTGCTAAAGTCAGCTACCTAAGAAATAGTGAGAGTTACTGTCTAATAGCTTGACAAAGGAGGGAAAAACAAACAGAAAGACAATTATTAGAAGGACATAGAAGAACTAAAAAGCACACTAGCCTTGTATCTTTTTGGGTAAAGCATAGAGTCTAGCATATTTTAATATTAAAGAGAGATGCATTACTTTGCAATCAAGTTTTGGTAAGCTAATAATGAGTAAGAAAATATAATTGCTATACATTTCAAGAAGTGAGGAATCTATTTTATTTTAAATAATGTTTCATTAAAGGCAGATTTTAAACAGTTTATTCTTAAAGGAATTAACTTCAATTATTTAGAAAACTAATTCAGACTTTTCACATTCTCCAAAGGTGTTAGATAAATGAAGCTCGATTAAATTGTAATAGCAATGTCAGAGTAAATACACACCTGTTTATATTGACAGGTCTTCTAAGCGTGTCTTTAGATCTGTTGGTTGGTTGCTCTGACCCCCAAGCAAGAAAGGATAAATAATACATTCCTCTACAAACTGACTAACAGTGAAAGTTTAACAAGTTCCCATTGGTATACTCAGCCTTGTGAAGACAAAAAGAGAAGAAAATAGGAAAGGTAGGTAACACCTTGTTCTGAGTTCCTTTGGATTAAAGGATGATTATAGACAAACTCACAATGTGAATTATTTATACAGCTAAGTAATACAGAGCTATCTAAATTAACAAAGATTGTGTACAAGAATAATTTCGAGGGCCTCCCTGGTGGCTCAAGGGGTTAAGCACAGCACTGTGAAACTATCCGCAGCCTCTGCAGCACGAGTTCTATCCCTGGCCAGGGAGCTACCCACATGGTGCAGAAGACCTCTCCTGCCTCGCCCGCTGCTCCCCTTAGCAGTGTATTTTGGTCAACCTGCCTGTTCTGTTCCCTGCTCTGTCTCTGGTGAATCCTCTCACCCCCTGCACTCCTGGCCTTTTCCCCAATTCATGTTTGCATAAATAAATAAATCTTTAAAAAAAAAAACACTTTCTAAGCAGTGCCTACTATACACATACACAATTATTTAAGAATTTGATAATGTCATGAAGTCCACTAATGCTGTGGTGCTCAGCCTGGTATCCCTGTGGCTCTCAGAGGGTATGCCAACAGTCAAAGTAAGCTGAAGGCAGAATGTCCTGCAAGGCTACCACCCAAGACAAACACAAGTCTATCTGATTTTTCTTCCATGTTAAGATGGCAAGGTCTTCCTTTTCACCTCACTCAGGAGGAGCAGGGTTCATCACTACACACTGAGGGAATCAGCCGAGCCCATGACAGAGCTATCGGGGCCGTGGTGGACCATTTATTTATATTCTTCCCCCCACCTCCCATGAGCAAAACTCCATGAGAGTTAAAACTGTCTACTACCTTGTGTCTGACAAAGGGCTGTCATGCTGCAGTACCCAGACATTTCTGGAATAAATAGGATTGAGTGTCAGGAAGAATTTGAAGTACCTGTGGCCTTAATTTGGAAAGCCTTTCCTAGGAATGAGAGGTGTCTGGGGGATATATGGGTTACTCAGGGAGTACAATGTAGGAGCAATAGTCTGCAAAGGAGCCACCTGCCCCCAAATGACTCACACAAGGTCCCAAATCCAGGCATCAGCATGTTGGGAAAGTATTTTGGGTACTTCATGGAAACCTTAGTTTTTCTTTGGGATAGATCATTTATGTCTCATAACAAAAATTTGGTTTTGGGTAGCTTGACTTATTAAAGAACATCTTGATTTTAGAGAAAAGAAAATCTTTTCCTTCGTTTGCTGTTCACTGGGGCAGAATGTTTAGACTGACTCTTTTTCTTTCCTTTTTTTTTTTTTTTTTTTTACAGAAGTAACTCAGCATACCCAAATTGTCTAAGTACACAACTGTTGTGCTGCTAGACCTGCCAAGAGAAAACAGTCCAGGTAGAAATGAGCAGGAGACATGTGCGGGTTCTCTATTTTGTGAAGAATAGATGGGGAAATGAAAGTGAGCTGAGGAGAGAAAGAAACGGGAGCTGCAGAAACAGCTAAGAGAACCAGAAAGAGAGGTTGCAAAACCAGGCTCTTCTTAGCCCTAACTGCAATCTGCATTTGCTTCTCTCCCTGTCTCTTGATTGTTTGAAGGGACCAGGCTTGAGTTCCCACACAGCACACCCTCGACCTCTCCTGGTCACATGCAGTCATGAGTCACAACCTCGATTTCTTGACAGCAGCGAAGAGCAGGGCTCTGGGGAGAACGACAGTGTCTGATCCGGTGTCCACTACTTCAAGAAATGGGCATAAGGTGGCAGCACTGGCAGTATCAGCAGGTGTTGTGGAGAGAAACTTGGCCAAGGGCCAGCTATACTTGAGCTGCTAAGTCCCAGGGAGAAGATGGAAAAGAAGAGAATTCTGTTAAAGACCTCCTTATTAGGGTAGTAAGTCAAGGGAGGAGACAAGCTTCTCTTAGAGGAGCCGTGGCACTCAGGAGCTCCATTGGGAGGAGTGGGTGATGGCTTCACATTGCCTGGTACCCACACATCTGTCGAAGCATACCGCCACTTAGGAGGAAGGGTTCTCATGGACGAACCTTGAAAACAAGGTAAGTGAAAGAAGTCAATGACAAAAGACCACAAATTGTATCATTTCATTTCTATGAAATGTCCAGAATAGGCAACTCGATAGAGACAGAAAGTAGATGAGCGGTTGCCCAGGCCTTGGGTTGGGCAGAATGGTGGTGACTGCCAAAGAATATGGGGTTTCGTTTGCGGGTGATGAAATGTTCCAAAATTGATTGTGTTGATGGTTGCACAGCTGCAAATAAGCTAAAAAAAAAACCATTGAATTGCACACTTCAATGGGTGAATTGTAATTATATCTCAGTAAAGCTGTTACTTAAAAAATGACTAATCGGAGCCTCCCTGGTGGCACAAGGGGTTGAGCATCAGCACTATGAAGCAATCTGCAGCTCCTGTAAACATGAGTTCGATTCCCTGCCAGGGAGGTGACCCACATGGCGCAGCAGACCTCTCCTGGCTCGCCTGCTGCTCCCCTCAACAGTGTATTTCAGCAGATCTCTCTGTTCTGCTCCCCACTCTGTTTCTGGTGAATCCTCTCACCCCCCACATCGCTGGCCTATACCCCAGCTCTTGTATACATAAATAATAAATCTTTTAAAAAATGACTCATCAACATGTGGTTAAAAATCAGAGAGAAGGGCCTCCCCGGTGGCGCAGCAGTTGAGCGCTGGGTTGCGAAGCTGCCCACGGCCTCTGCGGCACTGGTTCGATCCCCAGCTGCTCCCCGGCCACCAGAGGAGGGTCCCACATGGCGCGCAGACCTCTCCTGCCGCCCGCTGCTCCCCTCAGCAGTGTACTTCGGTCCTTCTGTCTGCTCTGCTCCCCGCTCTGGCTCTGGTGAATTCTCTCACCCTCCCGTGCTTCTGACTGTACCCAGTGCATGTATAAACAAAAACAGACAAACAAACAAACAAATAAATAAATAAATAACATGCCTCTATAAAAAATAAATAAATAAATAAATAAAATAAAAATAAAAATCAGAGAGAAAAGTTTATAATGTTAGTGCATACTCACCATTCCTGTCCCTCCCTGTCCTACGACTGTGGATGGCTCAGTGACAGCGGCGAGGGGCATCCTTTTCCTGGATCATCCATTTCTAAAATGGTGCCTCTCAAACTTTAAGTGGTTTACAGATCACGTAGGGATTTGGTCAAAATGAGACAGTTTCAGAGGGTCTGAAGCAGGGCCTGAGATTGTGCATTTTTATCTATAAAGCTTCTGGATGATCTTGAAGCCACTAGTCCTGAAATCACACTTTGAATGGAGACACTCTAAGACCCAATAAAATTATATTCAGAATTACATCAGTCTCATACTAAAATTAATATACCAATGAAATATTTTTGTTTTGAACCGCTCACACTTGCCAGTAGCATTCTGTCGACTTATGTATCATGTGGCATAATATATACTATTGCACATCTATATGTTGTATATATATATATATTATTATGCTTCTAACAACAGTTAATACTGACATTTGGAAAAACTACATTGCTAACATTATGGGATTTATCGTCTATTTTTTATGAACAAGCTCAGGGTTTAGAATTTGTAAGAGAGTTGCACTGGAATCCTATCATTTACGTATATCTTGGCATTACATGATTTAATCTACCCCTTTCTTCCTTTATAGGATGGAGGTAACAATACCTATCTTAGGGTGTTTTTGTGAGTACTAGAGACTCTCTGGCACACACATAATAATCACTCATTGCTAAATTTGTGTGAGATGCATGGACCTACCACACTTTATTTTTGTGTCTATATCACTCCATATTTTCTTTAAAACACTGATATTTTGGTTGTCTAAGAGATGCTTCTCTAAGATTCTTTTTCCCTGTCCTTTTGAAGAGGGCATTGTTTAGAGCTCTAGTAAGATCCATATGAAATATAATTTTTAACACACAGGTGTGTATTTTTATTTGGACCTGCTACTAAGGAATCCAAAGTAAAAGTTCAGAATAAGCGATTTTGTTCTCTGATTCTTAAATGTGAAATTGAAATATTAAACAACAACAATTTTAATTTTTGTTGACAAATTTTTTCAAATGGTGTCACTTCATTTCATTAAATGGCTCTCGGTCGGTTTTCTTTTTCCTTTATAGGTATAGCAGGCAAGTTCTCCTACTGCCTGGCCCTATAGGAAGCCTACAGAGAGAGGCAATTTGGAAAACCCTGTTTTGGAACAGAGTTGCTCCTCAATAGCTCCCCACGGAAGAGGGATTCCTCCTGCTGCTGCAAATGACATGACATCACAGGCACACTGCTTGGGCTGGAGTGAGGGCTGCTGCTCATGCCTCTAGGCACCCTGACACCAGAGGTGGGAGGGCGGGGGAGGGGTGGGGGAGACCCAGGGCTCAGCATTGTTCTTGGGCTGCACCCAGGCGCCTTTGCTTTCCTCTGCATATATGTATACTCGGGCTGGTGTATGAATGTAACAGAGATGCAAGAGTCTGCCTAAGGTGTTTGCATCCTTTTGTTTATATATTCTTTCCACTTTTAGGTCAACTTTATCTCTTGGGTTTCCCTGGTCTCTGAAAGAAAACGTGACAAATACTAAATGTCACTGGCAAGTTCCTGGCATGCAGTGCTAGTAAGATTTGCTTCTTCCTTTTGGTTAAATCATTCTTCCTCTTTTTTATTTTTTAACACTTACAAATTTAACCTCTTCCTCACCCTTTATTTTCACTGTGTGCTCTGCATTACCTATATGAAGATCTAAGCAGGAGGGAGATTGAAGAACATGTTTTCTTCTCTATTCGTTTTTTAAATTATACAAGTCTCTAATGCAGTCAATGGTAAATGTTTAGAGTTTAGGTAAACATCACTCCAACTTCTATAAGTACTATAACAAAAAACTGATTTGGAGACACCATTAAAAGAAAAAAAAACTGCTTTATAGAGCATTCTGGTGAATACAAATTTTCAAATGTGTGTCTTTGAAAAAGAAAACAAGGGCTTTCGCCTGTTTAGTGCAGCTTTGAATATTTAGGATTGCTTCTGTTGACGGTTTTTTGTGTCCCCCTGGCTCAGGTGCTCAAAAAGTTGAATTGGAGGCACCCACACCCCTCCCCTATAAAGGAAGGGCACACCTTCATGGAAGTGAGGAAGTACTAGCGGTTGGTGGGGACTTCCCAGGTCACTAATTTTGAAACCCCCCAAACATTGATCTAAAGATCAAATTCTAATCTTCGATAGCAAACACCAAAAGCCTGGAAGACCTTATTCTGTTTCTTCACCTAGCACCAGGAATCTGTTGGTGAGTTCAGTGAAATGGACTTTAAGTCAGACTTGCTCTTTTCTTTCTCATTTGCCCAGGTAAGGACATTATTTAATTTGGTGCATCTTTGACATTCATTTTGGCGGACAGTCGTTTCTCTTATTACAAAGACCAAAGACCATTCTATACCCAGAGTCAGCCAAATAAGTAGAACAAACACCTCCATTCCACACAGCAGCCTTTACAGCACTGGTTTCTGATCCACACAGGAAGCCCTGGCAGGAACGCTGCTGTGTACAAGAGCTTGAGTTCTGAGAGCAACCAGGGTGGCATAAATTGAACATTGTGGGCATTTTTGTGCCATTTCATCCAAGCACCATTACCCAATGTGACAGCCTAAGTTACCCAGAGGAAAAATGAGAGGATGCAGGATGAGAGGGGAAGTTACCTTTCTCTTCTCCTGGGGGTGGGGAAAGGTGGGCGGGCAGGGGGATGACTAAAATGTCATTTTCTTAAGTAAAAGCATTAATAATAATAATAATAGTAATAATATACATTAATAATAATAAACATTAATAATAATAATAATATACCCTTGCTGTATAGTTTACACACACAATCAAAATCACAATCCCAATCCCTTTAATAATTATGCCAGTGATCTCAGGTTTAACATTAATTCTTTTCTTTCTACTTACAAAATCTCTTTAAAGTCCCATAGACTGGGAATTGCCATGTCTTAAGTTTCTTTTTGTTTTTCTCTTTGTTCATCAACTTTCTTGGGAAATGAAGGAGTTTCATCTGAGTCTTAAGTGTTAAATGAAAAAGGCCTGTTCTATTTGGGGAGGGGGAGTCATAAGTGTACCTTCTGGTAACCCTGAGGATGAAGGTAGTATGTGCACAACATTGTATATCATTGCAGGGTAATTGTCAGAGGGTTTCCCACTTATACCTGGGTGACAGAATTGACATATGAAAGCAAAACGTGGAAAATTCCATAACAGTTTCAAACATTGAAGTGTGACAAGCAAAGAGATGTCATTTGACTCATCGGGGAACACCTCTGCTTTACCGCCTCACGACGCATGTTGTCCACATGATTAGATTTTTGTCTATTTGAAATCTTGGTCATTACCGCTTAAAAATTGAAACAGGCACTTGGAAACATGACTGAAAATGAAAGTCTGGGCATCTCAGCTGTTGAGCTGGCTCTAAACGGTAGCTTGGTAGCTTTCTCCCTGAAAGGTTAGCTAGGTCATCCTCCCTTAACCCTTGGCCTCCCTTTTCTCATTCCTCATCTCCACACACTTCGAAGAATACCTTTAACAGAATTTTATCTCTATGTGTAGTTTTCCATCCCTGTAAATTTCTTCTCCATGTTTTTGTTCAGTTGCATTTAGTTTGAAAAAAGGCAATGTAGAATACATGTTTGATGTAAGCATACTCTTGTCCAGTATCTGTGGTCCCTTAAATTTTTTTTTATTTATATGTGAGTGTGTGTGTTCTGGGTTTGAAGAAGTAAAAACCTTAAAAAAAAAAAAATAGAAAACACACACTCCTTGTTATCTAAGTTCACTCTATATTTTTTCATTTTTTAAAATATATATATTTTTAGATTTATTTATGCATACAAGAGCTGGGGTATAGGCCAGAGGTGTGGGGGTTGGAAGGGGGTATGCGTTTGTGAAAGGAACTTACCAGAGACAGAGTAGGGAGCAGAACAGGTGGATTGACTGAAATATGCTGCTGAGGGGAGCTGCAGGTGAGACAGGAGAGGTCTACTGTGCCATGTGCGTCAGCTCCAAGGAATCAGACTTTTGTTGCAATGGCTGCCAATAGCTTCATAGTGCTGAGACTGAACCCCTTAAGCCACCAGGGAGGCCCTTTTCACTATTTAGAAAATGTTTCTCCTGTCATTCCTCTTAACTGTTTCTCATATCTTGGCATCACACAGCAAAACATGATGTCAAATGTGTGTGTGTATGTGTGCTTAAGTGTGTGTAAAAGGTGAGAGAGAGTCTAGGTCAGATAACATGTGCAGCGGTGAAGGACTTACTCACTAAATTAATTAATCTTCAATTATCAGATCACTAAAGATGTGAATCACTCAAAGGCTATGAAAAGGTGATGTCAGTGAACAGTTATAGCTCAGTGTTACTGCTTCTGTTGCAATTGCATTTAGTCCTAACACTACTGCTATTGCAGGAATAGCCTGTGCATTTTATTCTGAGACGTTAGAAATGCCTACTGCCAAAAATAGCACTAATAAGTATTCTGGGACCTCCCTGGTGGCACTGGCGTTAAAGCCTCAGCGCCATTAAGTTATCACCAGCCACTGTTGCATGAGTTCGATCACCAGCCAGGAAGTTGACCCACATGGTGCAGCGGACCTCTCCCCTCTTGCCTGCTGCTCCCCTCAGCAGCGTATTACAGTGGCTCTGCCTGTTCTGCTCCCCATTCTGTCTCTGGTGAATCCTCTCACTCCTCACATCTTTGGCCTACACCCCAGTTTTTGTATGCATAAATAAATAAAAAAATCTCGGGGAAAAAAAGTATTCTAGGTTATAGGTAAAATAAGGAACAAGATACTTAATGAACTTTATAGATCTGACTTAGGAATGATCTTACTAATAGCAATTGTTGAAGGAATAACATGCTCAAGAGATTTCTGAGCCTCAGTAGAACCCCTTTTTGATGGAACTTGGATAAGAACAGCACATGCAACTCAAGGATTGCTGAAGAAGGGCAGGTGTGTAGGCTAAAGCTGCTTCAACACAAAAGGTGAATATTCAAGATGGAGACTGCATGCCATGCCTTTGGTCTACAGTATTTGGTTAAGTTTATAAAATGATTTCTGTTTACGCTCTCCATAATTAGTTATAAATTGTGTTAATAATATGAGTTACTAAAGCTCCTCAGTTGCCAATCAGGTTGTGAACTCCTTACCTCTACGCTTCTTTTTAGAGAATATCTTATCTTGGTTTTGAAGGCAAGCCGGTAAGGTACGTTAGCTTTTCTATGATTCCATCTTGGAAGTACTGGCAATTACTTAAAAAAAACAAAACAAAACAACAAAAAAAAACAGAGGGTAGGTGTGGAGTCAACTAGAATCCTTTTCAGGAACATTTTGGACTTTCAATTTTAGCTGGGATAAAGGGGAAGCATAACATCAACCATGTATTCCAGTTTTTGCTGGACAGAGTCTATATTTTTTGGCAGCTGTTATTGATTGGGGGGAAGAAATGTGTTTTTAGATTTTGTTCTGAAGTCAAAAGGGACTTTACATTTAAAAATGTGTAATCTATATTCTGGTCTTGGAATTTGAGGCAAAACAGTGCCTAATATTGCATTGCATTGTGCCCTCTTTCATTTGAGAATGGTTTGTGGATATGCTCTATTCTTGAAAGCATGTAGTGAAGGAGGGAAGGGAGGGAGTGAGGGAAGGGGGAAGAAGAAGGAGAGAGAGAGGGGGAGAGAGAGAGAGAGAGAGAGAGAGAGAGAGAGAGAGAGAGAGAATGAGAGAGAGAGATTGAGATTCAGTGGTGTTTTTAAACAGCCTGTCCAATAGGCACAATGGACTGTGTTGGGTTATTTCTCCTTTGTCTCCTTTCTCTCCCTTCCACAGCAATACTGGAAGAACAACACACTTGTACATAGGCCTCTGGAAGTCTCTTTGGCGGGATAGGCCAATAAGATCCAATCTGCTTGTTCCTACCCCCAGCCCCTCTGGTGGCTTCTGAATCCAGTTTCAATATTGTTAAATTTCAGGACAGAAAGTGATAATTTGGAAAAGTGCCAAAACTCATCGTAATTTTTCCTGGCTGCTTTCACTTGAGGTGGGTGGTAAGTGCTGCATCACTGGAGGCCACACTACTGCCATCACTGTGGCCCCTCCACTGACTTTTTGTTTGCTTCACTTTTTCTTTTTATCTTTGGAAGGAGCCATTTTCTGTAGGGATAGATGGGTTTGAACTCTATTAAGGCTAGTCAGAATGCTTTCCTTTAGGCATTATTCACTTCCTGTCTATGCCTAGTAGATTCCTTTGGATTTCTTTGATTCTTACATAAAAAAGCTGGAGATGATCATGCTGGAGAATTCTCTTGAGGTGGCTGTGCTGCAGAGAACAGGCAGCACAGTTGCTGTTTTAGCCTTTTATCCTGTTTCACAGGACTGCATGCCTGCCTCCCTCCATTTTGTCAGTGCTCAAAACTGTGTTTTTCCTTCTTCCCCACTCTCTTCTACAGAACTTGTGTTAGAGCAAAAGACTCCATTCCAGATCCATTCCAGAGTTGCTATGAGAAACTTCACTACTCTGAGTCTTTTTCCTATCTCAGTAAAATGGCAGAAAGCTTTATGCAATCAAGGGCTGAAAGAAATACCTACCTAGAACATTTGGTTGTCCTTCCTATTTTTTCCTCCATCCTTAACTTTAAAATATTTATCATCATTTTACATGTGTAAAAATTTCCCAGGTTGGTTTTAAAGATGAAAGCAAAACAAAAGCATCTTACATTGGCTTAATATGTTAAGTCAAAGACAACAGTTTGTCAGTTTCAGCAATCTTATTAAGATTGGTGACTTCATCTTTCCTTGGTAGTATTGTTGGTGCTTAGCACTCCAAACCTAAAACAGCTTAGTATAGTAAGCATCAAATAGGAAATTGTTAAGTTTTTCTTCCAGTGGGCCATAGAGTGACTTGTAAGCTTCATTGTAAATAGTTTTTCATGTTCTATTTTTGTGTATCAGTCGAATATAAATCTTCAGTGAAGTGTGGCGGAAAGGTCCAAATTCCTGATCTGCCCCGTGATTTTGGTCTGGGCTTGCTTGTCTTTGAAATATTATCAGTGGTTTTACTCTGTCTTTCCCAAAAGAGTAGTCAGTAAGCTCACCAATAAGACTGGCCAATCAGGAGAATGTGCATATTGGGGTGTGAGGGAGTTGTTATCTTTTCCCTCTAATTAGATTGACCCTGGGTATCAAGTTTTGTTTGAAAACCTGCCACGAACCAGACCAGCCTGAACCTTCATTTATTTTATTTCTGATTTTAGTTTTGGGGGAGCAGAACGGGGAAGGTAATTCTTATTTTATGTCGGTACAAAAAAAGTTGGCTTGTGCTTGAGTGTCTTTTTGTGTAGCTACTCCTCAGGTGGGAAAATTAAAAAAAAGCCTCATTCAGAAATGAACATTTCTCAAACGTGTTCCTTACCAATCTGACATGCAATTCCCCCCCAAAGCGTTTATTTCGAGACTTTGAGAGGAGTGGAAATAGGATCCACACCCGCGGTTGTTGAGCGCCTACCACGCTAGACGCCGCTGGGGTAGCTCCTTCTCGATTCTCGATGCAGGGCAGGCACAATTTTACCGCGAAGAGCTGTGGAGCGCCATTCAGACTCCATTCCATTTTCCTCCGGGGGGATCCAGTTCGTGTTTTTACGGCTCCCGCCTCGGAGCCCTGCAATATAATGAATTGCCTTGACTCTCGCTTCAATCCACTTTCCTCGCTTAATATGCAGCCCAAAGTTTTGCAGCTCGCTGTCAGATGGTAGTGCTAGACTTTCACACTGCTCCCGAAGCCTCCGCTGGGGCTGTTTCTGAACACCGAGTTACAAACTTTGAGCAACAGACAGCTCCAGCTGGAAATCCACGCCGGGCTTTGAGCTCCGCTTCTGGCTTCCGTCAACTGACATAGTTGCCCTTTTGCTCAAACTCGCAGCTCCAGTTCGCACTCGAGAGAGCTGCGCTGGGTGTCTGCTGCCCGGCCGCGGCGGGGCCGCCTGTGGCCCCCACCGAGGCTCAGCCCCCAGAGTTCAGAACCGAAGCAAACCCCCCCTCTCGGCTCCCGGGCCTGGGCCCGAACACGTTTCCCCCCCTTGCAAGGAGTAGAGAAAGGATAGGCGCCTCCTGGAAGCCAACCCGATCTTTTGTTTGCTGAGTTTTGCCTTTCGGACACTGAGGGGAAGCAAATTGCGAGAGAGGAAGGGGTGTCCTCCTTGCAAGCGTTTCCCTCTCTTAGCAAACCCTCCAGGCCTCGCTTCCACATTTTGCAGTTGGCTGCATTTTAATAGGTGGTTCCCTTATTCTCGAGCCCAATCCGTGCACACTGTGCAGCCGGGTAAAATGAGAGCACATCCTCTGCCATTTCCAGGCGGTTCGTCCTGGCAGCCCTGCCCCCCTCCAGGCTGCCGCAGCCGCGGGAGGTGAGACACTGTGCGCCGAGGCGCCTCCCGATCCCGCCGGCCGGAAATCCAGTCCGCGTTTGCCGAGCGCCGCGCGGCCGGGGCTGGTGATAAGAACTCTCTTGTGAGGAAGAGCGAGACTTTAGTCCGGTTTCCATGTCAACGATTCAGTCCATATTTGCCATCAGGCTGTCGGTGGCAAGAGGCGCTTTCGTGAGGGGAGCGCTGTTCTGGTCCCAGTTCTCCAATCTGCGCCGGGATTCCTGAGCTGCCTGGGTGTGGGGTTAAAAGGCAGGGGCGTTGGGGGAGAAAACTCCCCCAAGGGGGGGACCCCGAGCCCCAAACCCGGGTCTCGCCGCTCGGGCCAGCCACGTGCCCAGCTCCTCCCCTCCCCCCGCTCCCGCTGCCAGGGCCCCTGGGGAAAGCTGAGGGGCCAGTTTCTAAGAAAGTTCCCTTCGATCTGGCGGTCCCCGGGATGCTGGCGTGGGGCTCGGCGGGAGAAGAGGAAGAGAGCACGGGAAGATGGGCGGTTTTCGAAAAGTGAGAAAGGAGAAAATCCACATGACGTCCGGCAACCCAGATGGATAGATTTTTGTGCCCTGTAGCTTATTGCTCGGTAAAAATGGTGGCTGTTTTCAAAACAGCGTGCCCACGTGTAGGGAAGGGAATCCGGCGCTTTCCAAATTTCACAACCGTGAAGAAAGGGGATGAGGACTGCCTCTTTGGAGACATCCATTCTGGCGCCCAGATTTTCACTGGGCTCCAGGTTTCCCATTACACTCCGGCTCTGGAGAAAATGGCAGGGTAATTGCATGTAAAAAATTCCTCATTTGTGTGCAGGACTCAGGACTGTTTGCCAGCTCAGAGGCAGTTGATTTAATAGCCAAGCTCCATTTATGAGGCAGCCTATAATTTGGTTTCTAGGACCTAATGCACGCGGAGAGTTGTTGCCCCTGAGGACTGTGAGTGAAACCAGGGCACTAGCCCATGCCAGTCAGACCTTGGTAGGCCTGTTTGGTTCTTGGCTTGGGAAAGAAAAAGCACACACCACTCTGAGACCGTCAGGGAGGTTTGGCCTTTTGTGTATGTAAGACACACCGAAATTTCATGGTAGTAGTGTTACAGGGCAACCCTATGTACCCCCAACAGTGGGAACCAGCTCAGGTATTTGAAATCACCCGCCACTATCAGAACCCCAGCGGCCTACAGGACCTGAAAGTTGTAAGAGGATGGTTCTGTGGTCGTGAAGTCTTCATTTACAAAGTCTGAGGGGAGACCAGGCCCTGGTGTTCAGTGACCAGGCCGGCCTGGGCCTCACCCAAGGCAGCCTCAGGTCTGGTGAGGAGCTGGAATCCCCTCTGGCTTTTGTAGCCTGTCACCTCGGAGCATTTCAAGTCAGCCTGAAGAGGAAAGAGCCGAGTGGAGCCGGGGCCTGTAGCTCTGGGTGTTTTCTATGCATGCCTCCGGATCAATGGAGGAGGGTTTCTTAGAAGGTAATGGTAAACTTTGAAGACTCTACACTAGAGCATAGAAAACAAATCTGGGTTGTAGCCATTTTCTAAGCAGCCTGTTAAGACTGCCCCTTTTCTCGCTTTAGGGAGAAAATGGTTTCCCTCCCTCCCTTTGCCATCCTTCTGCTGTGGTTCCTTTGGACACTCGGATTCTTCCAGCGATTGTGTTTACAGTCTTACAAGTACTGCCTTTGGAGACTGGAACTATTGGGGTCATTGTGGGCCAAGTTTTCTCAGAAGGTAAAGATGGGGCTTGGGTTCTCGTGCGAGAATGCAGTCCTCTGACCCGAAAAGAAATTTAGGGGCCACCACTTTTAAGTCAGTGGCGACATGACCAGCTTTAGTCTTCGACCCAGACCCACCGTGATGTTCTGATCCCACTGTTAGATATATTGGCATAGCTTGACGGCCTATTTATTTATTTATTTATTTATTTTAGCTCAATAGACAGGCGATAACTTTGGGGACCCCTGGCCTTTTCGAAGGCACCCTCTTCTGCGGACCGATTTTAAGCGACGGGCAGTGCCCCCCTCCCCTACTTTCAATTCTGTAAAATGGGGATAATCCAGCCTCATGCCCCCAGGGCCTCCTGAGGACCGCTAAAGAGGCCAGGGGAGTGGGAAAATGGAAAGTTTAAACAATCTTCTGTCATTCCTTTTGGTTTGCAAAGGGGGTAGACCGTAGAGCCCCCCCCCCCCGCTCCCTCCCGCCCTCCCGCCCTCCCTCCGCCGGTCTGTGGGGCGGGTTTGTAACCGGCTTTGAAGCAGCAAAGTGCTGTGGAGGTGCTAAGTAGCAGCCAAGAGACCAGGCCCGCTGCCAGGGGGTCAGGCCTGGGCCGAGGCGGCCGCGGTCTCGGGCTCCGGCCAATTCTGCGGCCGCGAGTAAAGTTCACGCCGCCCGCTCCCCCGCGCGCGGCCCGGAGGGGCTCCGCCGGGGCCGGAGCGCCGGGGGGAGGCGCCTGCGCGGGCTCCGGGAGGCGCGGGCTCCGGGCCGGGTTTTCCCCGAAGCCTTCGGCGGCGGCGCTGCCGAGCGAGAGCGGCAGAGGGCCTGCCGCCGCCGCGGCTCGTCCTCTCCCCT